>NW_026916030.1:3407500-3445000 GCF_034315485.1 Pezoporus occidentalis
TGGAATCACTCTCTGTACAGCAGAGCATGTGATGCTACAAAGAAGAGAGTTATGAAACCCTGTGTCATCAGCAACACACATCATGAATGCCAAGAGACTCAGTATTGAGATTTCCCTCCCAGGTTCTCTTGACTGGGTAAGAACAGGAGTTGCTGGGCACCAAAGGGAGAGCACAAAACCTTTACATGTTTCTGACACTTATTTTACGTGTCTGAAGACCTGCAGTGCAGATTTTGAACTGGGCTGAGCAAGAAGCTGCTGACTGTGTGTCTGGGAACCAGTTTGGAGGCTGTTTGCTCCTCTGGCATCCTGGTTTTGTCCATCATCCTCTACTGCAAACCAGCTCTGCAGAAGTGGTTTGCACACTACCTGCACTCTACTAAAATAGTTGAAATAAGTGATAACACTATAGAACAACTTTATGTGTTAATACGTATATTAAGATGTAATTGTAAGATAAGATACAAATACAATGTAAACCAACATCAGTAGAATGCAGGCAGAATGCAAACCACTAAAATTGGTAGAATAGCAAATGCTTTAAAAAACCCTATGTAAACTTATTTAGGATTCAGATGAAGATCATTCTACTCAGCTTAGGGGTAAAACATTTAAATCAAAAAGGAAAGAAAAAGCATTTTTTCACACATGTTTTAATCCTGGATTAATTATTTTAGACATTTGCCATATTTATTAAAGCAGAATTGCTTCTTTCTTAAGTTCTTTATCTACTTTCTTTGAGTAAAGCTATTTAATACTGGAGATTGTGGAAAACATTTGTTCATGATTATCCAGACATACAGTCAAACAAGACTGAAACAAGAGCAGCATGCAAAAATGTATTTAAGGACTATCATCCCAAAATGCTGCTAAAAGCTATTAACCAGTACGTGTTAATTGCCAGAGCATTCATATTAATTTTCACTTCGGGCCCAACATTGTGGAATATTTCCCCTGATACATTTTAAACAAAGTTTAATTTAAGGAACTGCTTCTATCAACACTTACGAAAATTAACAGCCAAGCAATTAGCACTCCTGAATTAGCCCTTCCCCCATGCTTCCTACAGCATCATTTTTAAGACAGTTGCTACAAGAGAAATTGTTGGTTTTTAACCCATTACCAGAATTAAGCACAAGAAACCTTCTAATACCATACAGCAGTAGCATTCCTCACAAAAGGACTTTCAGCATCTGCCCAGCCAAAGATCATGCTGAGCTATTTTTGTTTAAACAGTCTCCAGTAGTTGAGTTAACTCACAAACCCCTTTAGGTCAGAAAAGGCAGACTTCCTTAAATCTGCACTTTCAACTGGTAGTCATGAAAATAGAGATAAGAACATTCTAGGTCTCCATGTAGGAAAGATTTCTGGCCTTCTAACAAGTTTATTCTAGAGCTGAATGATCCTTTCTTTGCATTTTGACTTCCTTCTTTGACTATTTTGCACCTCTCTTTTGACTGTCCTGGAACACTTCTCTGTCTACCAACATCCTGCTGGGAATGTACGAGCATCCATTTGGTGGCAAACATCTCAAAAACTGGACTGACAAGACATTTTAGTGATTAAAAGTTCTTAAAGGAAGCAGAGACTTGGAAGAAAAATGGATGTGGGCTGGCTTCAGAGATTATTTCAAGGGGAACTGTAAAACAGAGGCCTTAGTAGGAGTTACACATTCAGTACACGGCTCCTACAAAACTGGACATTTGATCCTAGTGTGATTTTTTTCCTCTTCCAGTAACTAAATACATCTTGGTAACATTTTTCTTACTAGTGGGAATGGTCATGTAGTTGAATAGTCCTGACACTAATACTGTACTAAATCAGGATCCTTTAAGATTAATATCTCAGAGCAAACTCATCGCTACGCTTTCCAGGAACTCATGCAAGTTACACTTGTGATTTGAAAAGCAATAGTCTGGATGTCTAGAAAATGAAAAGATAACACATGCTTTTAAAGCAATTAATGAAAGCAGGTAGGTAACGTGCAGGGAAGCTAATGTTGCGACTCTCACAGCTGTGTCACTGAAACGAGCCATTACAATACTCCAGTATTTCAGTTGTGGTGTCTGGCTAAGACTTTTCAATCTGTGTTATGGTCAGTCTTATTTTCCCAACCTTATAAAAAGTCAGTGAGTTGGAACAATCAAAACCGTCAAAGTCTGATTTTCCAAATTCTATAAACAGAAATATAGATTTATCCATAAAATGGATGACAATTTAATCTGTGTGCAGATAAAGAAAATCCTACTCTTAAATCTGACTCCGACTTCTTAAGCCTTGAAGTAATTATACACATGAAAAAGTAATTATAAATAACTAAAGGCTTCTTTTCATGCAATATTCTTTGCAAGAATTTTCAGGATTCATTAACCAAGATGTACAAGCCACACGATACACAAACCACGCAAACAGATGCAGGGGTTTGGTTTACTTTAACTGTTTTAAGGAAAATCTTGAAGGTAAAACCAAGGGTAGATACTGTGTGTGTGTGTGTGCCTTTTGTTAAAAGCTGAAGTTTACCATGTACATGGAAGCCACAGACCCATCTTGTGTAGTTGTGGGGCAAGAATTACCTGAATTCTTGAGCTGATTCGAATGCTTCCAGTTGCATTTCAACAAGGCATATTCTCTACTATTTTGATAATTAATGAACTGATCAGAAGAAGCAGAAATTAGAGCACTTTAAAATTTTATTATTTCATAAAACTGCAGAAGTGGTTATGAAAAAGACACTCTGTCTGGCAGAAAACACCTGCAAGATGTAAGCAGATTAATAAATTGGCTTGGTTGATATTAGAGCATGCAGTGTTTTCTTATTTTTAACTGATTAGCTGAAACAATGCATCAAATGTTGGAGGGAGGAAGGAAAGCCCCCAAAGAGAATGGTTTTATTTGATTTCAGGTCCGTTAGGGAGCTGAATTAGTGGTAAGTTAAAACAATTCAGAATGCAGTTGAGTGCACACATGAACAAAGAGCTTCAACATGGCAAGTAGAGAGCTCTCCTCACGCTTTGCCAGTGCTCCACAAAACGGGTATTACTCAAGCTGAAATCTGCCTTACAACCCCCAAATATACATATATAAACCAAAAGCCTAGTTATAATCTTAAAAGATTTCAGAGCCACTGTGATCCCTTGAGTAAATACATAATTAAGTAGGGTTTTTTTTAAGACATGTTTAATTAGGCCCCTAGCCCCTCCTCATCCCCCCTGCCTCTCCCCAATTATGTACCATTTCCCCAAGAGATATGTGGCTCTGTTAATTATGTAAATAAGTCATGCACTATTCCCTGAAAGAATTGTATTTATGTGAAAAATACTACTCATCTATTATCAATAAAAATAAATGAGACCTGTGATATTTCATTAAAAACACTTTTTAAAAGCTAAGATGGTTTTTGAATTTACTGTCTGAAAATACAACAAAACTGAAGTAAAATAACTCACTACTGAATTATAATGTTTCTTCTATATCTCAGATGGTCCAGTAGGTATTTAAAATAGACAACATATGCAGAGAGAATAAATTCTATAAGCCTATTATTGACACACTTACCAGACTAATATAAATGATGCTGTTAATATAGTGAGATTATACTCTAACAAAATGATAATGTAATTATTCTCAAGAGTTCAAAAGGTATTTTGATTTCTAGATCACAATCAACTTGATTCATATCATATCCTACAAATCACAATTCAGCAACATTCAGGTATTTCATTATTATCTCAAACTAACACACATAGTACAAATGTCTTCAAATGGACCAAACACCTGCTAAATGGATCTGAGTTTAAAATATGAAAATTAAGATGTTCATTACAGTCATCTATAATTCCTATAAACACAGTAAAAAGTACTTTGGATCATCAAAGTGGGAAGAAAGCATGCTTAAGTTCCTCAGTTTTCTGAGGAAGTCTACCAGGTAGCCCAAATCACGCTGAAGTATTAAAACAACAAGACTGGGACACCCCTGAATTACAGTAGAGTTCTCTTAATAAAGCAGTATTTTATCTTCACTGCCTCTGTGCATGACTGTTGGAAGTACATTTAAACGTTTGCCAAACTGAAATGATGTAACAGCAAGCCCTGAGTTTAGAACAAAGGTATCTTAGACTTGTAACCGTTAAAATACCTCTAACCTAGTTAGGACTAACTCCTACATGCTAGGAAGTATAAAATAACAAAAGCCCATTTTGCTATGTGGGCTTTATAGTCTAAAAGTTACCATTTCACAAATCCTCTGTCTACTTCTAGACATGTTAGTGGAATTATGTATCTGACTTTCCACTTCAAGAATACTTAACAGAATATAAAATTCTTCCATCACAACGGTAATGAAGCTCAAACTTCACACTCCCACAGGAGATTCCACAGACAAATCCAGCAGAAAACATATCAGTGCAGTATTTATAATTGTTTTGGAGCAATGACACTGATACATCACACCCATGTTTGTATTTCTGTTTCCAGAGTTTATGGCAGAGAAAAATATTTGACAACAAAGAGTAAGTAAACTGCACACAAGGAAAGACAGTTACCTACAGCTCTGAGTTACATAAATGCAAACTCTTCAAAGGAATGCAGTCAAGGAATGAATTTGACCTACCAGGTTTCAGTGAACCTCCTCTCTGTGTATTGCAGAACTGAGTAGTTGAGCAGAACATTTAGTAGCAGAACATTTTTTGCCCCAGATACTGACCTAATGACATTTCAGCTTTACACCCTCAAAACAGACAGTGGTTTTTCCCACAGTCACTGGAGCATTTTGAGGATAAAGACAGCATAAAACACGGAATATTTAGTGAGTGTTGTTATGTAGCCAGATAGAATAGATTTCTTGTTTTAAATGCCAAATAACCAATCATTTATACAAAGGGTCTCACCATCAGCTCTGCAGAGAGATGTAGCCTAGGGTTCTGCCACACTAAACATTTACCTAACTAACCAGCTGGAGAAGAAAACAGCAAGGTAAGGTCTGCCTGAAGGTAACACCACCAATTTGCAATGAAAATAGAAGAAAGCATTCTACCAAACCTGGACCCACTGTATTTCAGACTAAAAGAAGCACGTTTCTAGATGACTGCTTTAAGATAACTGATGGCCTACTATAAAGTCTAGTTAAAACTTGAACAAGTAAACGCACATGATAAGTAACTGCCTAAGGCCTACCATCTTCAGGTCAGGAAACTCCTGGATAGGAGAGAAAACCATCTGGTCCACCTACCTTGCCGTCAAATTTTGAGTACTCATTGAAGGGGTTATTCAGCTGCAGCGGACACTGCTCCAGTCGCACAGACAGTATTGACTGCTTCCCAGAACACGGAGATTTTACTCGGAAATTCTTTTTCTCAAATAGTGAGCTCAGCTCCTCTGCTGTAGGTCAGAAAAGAGATCAGAGTAGTTGTGCTAAGAGATGTACAGAGGCTACTCTTTACCACAGAAAGATAATGTTGTAAGAGGGAGAACAAAATCAAGTACATAAACTTCCATTTCTAAATTAACAGTAAATGCTATGCCAAAGAACTGTTGATACATCTATAATAGGCCATGCAGAAGCATTTCCAACAGAGCTTGAAACACATGGTATCATGCTATGTTACAGGACAATACTATACTACCCCATTACCACATCATGTGCTGTCAGCAGTAGGCTTGGGACGACACCTAACCTAAAAGAAGATTTTACTGTCATGGTAGACTGGATTTGGTCTCCTCTCATAAAACCCCTCAAACCTGAAAACACTATTCAGACAAATAGCCTGGATAATTAAAACCAACAAATTGCTAAAAACAAAGGTGATAAGGGCAAGTTCTTTGGGTGTCCTTGGAAGGCTCATAGCAACTCTGACAAACAGATTTTTTATATGAAGAGCTGAATTTCCAGCAAAAGTTAAAAAAATTAAATAAAAAAAAAAAGGGCTTCTTATAAGGACACTACAAAATCAGGACAGGGCCCAGGGTGTTTTAGCATATTAGTACTGATGGGTTTCATTTGCAAGAAGCCATGACTGAATCTGGACAAGGTTTTTCCACATCTGCTCTAGGAGCCAGGTATCCCCAAACTCCATCAATCACTGCCTGAGAACCAACAGAACCAACACCAGCTCTCCCTGGCCAACCAACTCTGCTCTGTGTTCCTCCATTTGGATTCTCTCACATCTCAGAGATTTACATGGTGCTCCTCCAGGGAAAGGAAACCTGCAGGGAGTCGGTTAATTTCTTAAAAGATGAAATTAAAACTTGACAAATTATAAGTAGTCAAAAGCTGAATTTAATTTTATCAGCAGATTGCCTGAAAACTCAGACAGTTGGCAAAAGTGCTAAACAGTGGCACTAGAAGATACGCAACCGTCTTGCGAGAGGCTGCGATGAACCAAAAGAGCTTGATTAAATCTCTTTTAAATGTGGCAACTTAAACTCCATGAGGTATTCTGTTTTTTGTAACAAGCTTATCTCCATGTAAAAAATAAAACCCCAACCTCAGTTACAGTTATGCTAGGGTATTACCCGTCACTGCTATTTCTTGAGCCTTTGGGAAGTACTCTCAACCTTGGAATGCAATATAACGGTTTTATTGGTTCAAGTGAAAAAGCAAGTATTCTATCTTCACCTTTTGTCTCTAGGGAAATGTTAAGATGATTTGTCTATTGTTTCCTTTGTTGGGATGTACAAAAAGAGGATCTCAAGAATTCCTCTGATTTTTTTGTGTGACATCTGCTTTGCTTTGAGTGTTGCACAGCTTTTACTCAAATCAAATCTCTCACACGACTGGAGAGTTTCAATACAGTACATTCGGGTGCCTGACTGCAGTTTTCCTTTTCTAGAAACCTTCATAATTTCAAAAATCAACTCATTTAGGAAAAACCACTCAAAACCTTCTACAGATTTGTACAAAACCCCAGAAGATGGGCAAGATTTCTGAAGAATTACCATTTCCACTGAACATTTTGTCAGTTAATTCCTACCAATTACAGATACTGAAAAAAAATCCCCACATTTTAAGTTCTCAAATTTCAGGGAAAAAAAAAGAATCATATTTTTGTATTAAACTTTATTGCTTTAATTGCAAAATTTTTAATTCTTAATTAAAACTAAGTTTTGCCATGAGTCTACATGATATGCATTTTTCAGCTTCTGTAGTTCTGTTAGCTATATGAGCTATTCTATGTGGGCTGTATGCAAGGCTTTTGAAAGATTCCCTTGATATATAGTTAATTTACATTTTATATGCTCTGAAATGAATGAATGTAAGATGTAAATACAATGCCTTATTTCCTGCTTTTACCTAAAAATACCTAGTATTTAATAAAAAGGATAACCTTCTGTATGTATATCCCTATTTGGTTTATAGGACCCACAAACTGTTATCACTAACGGAATTTGATCTCTACGCTGCACAAGGCTGAAACATTCATTTTACCGATAAAGAACTGATGCACAGGAAGGTGATGTGAATTGGTGGCACCACAGAACAAAACCAACCAGACCTCCACTTCCAGTCAGTCAGCTACCCCCGAAGCACCTCTGTGTTTGCTAAACCCCTAACTACCTCCAAATGCACGGAGATTTCCTTTTTCAAGTCTTTACACTACTACCATCTTATCTCTCAAACTCATTCCTGACAAAGCAAACAGCTTGCCTCATGACAGCAGGGAAACAGATGATGAGCAGAAAATATTCTTCCCCCCCCCCCACCTCATTACCATACACAAAATTACTTGTCTCTCACTTCCCTTTATCCTGGTTGGTGTACCTTTATTTCTGTACATAGTAATTAAAAATGGAAAACACAAATACAAAATCGCCAGATGCCTCAAACTGCAACTACAGATCCAACTGCAGGACAGCAGAGATGCTTAGAAGAGATTCTCTCTACAGCAAGGCATCTCTCTGAGGAGTGAGTGATCACTGGAGGTGGTGTCACCAAACTCTAACAAAAGGGCAAACCAACAACTTTTCAGCACCCTTGCAGTTTGCATGGGTTCAACCATAGGCTCGACTTTGTCTAAAGCTCAGTCAGAAGAGGGCAGCCAAATTCCCCCCATCTGAGAGCAGCTATTTCTGTTGCTATTGCTCTTGTATGTATTTGCCAATAATGCTGAACCCGAGGAACAGAACAAAGCCTCATACACACACACTTGACAAGGAGGAGGACACAGTGGCTATCCTCCAAGGCTCCTTTCTTTCCCGGCCTCTTCCTACTGTGGTGTTCATCATGTAAATAAGTGAGAAACGTGCAGAATCTCAGTGACTGAGCAGAGAAGGAAAATCAGCTCTGCCAACAGACAGCGAGCGCCTGGAGTTTCCACATAACTTACTTATTTCTTTATTCAAATTTCCTCTGCAGCAGGGAGCACATTCCTACGGAGGGGGACACCTCCATTACTGCTGGCTGACAGATTATGTCTATCTTCAGGGCAGCACATAAAAGGAACTAAATGTTGTGGTGGAGCCCACATGAATAAGACGACACAAGCAGCATAGACACAGCAGGGGACTGGAGTCTGAGTGCAATCCAGTGTAAAGCAGTATCAAGCAGTATATAGATGGGAATAAAGAGAGAGAATTGCATCATCATTGGTCAAAAGCTATAAAATATTGAGTAAAGAGAGTTGGAGGTTATGGTAGATTAACCTTTAAAACCTACAACTCTGCTTACAGAAGTAGAAAGGCAAAAACATTTTAGAATGCATTAACAGAGGTATCAAACAAGCTGAACACTGTCCTCAGGATTAGTGCAACCGTGCTGCTCATGTGAGGAGCTTTGTTCACTCCTCTAAAAAAAGATATTGTAGAGCTGGAGAAGGTTCTGCAGATGACAGCCAGGAAGATACAGGGATTTAGGCAAAAAAAGAGAGATTACAAGGAGACCTCATTAAGATACACACAAATTTTACAAGTAGGCACGACAGACCATGTAAAGGCTTGAATGTGTGTCAAATATAACAGGAATAGATACTAGCTTGAGCTATAAAATATGAGAATTGAGACAGATTTTTCATTTCATGTGTATTACAGTTTAAACTATGCAGGACATTCAGTCAGAAATAGTAATATAATTTAAAAAAGGATAGCATATTTTTGTAAGAAATGAGTGATAACAGTTTTCCCAAGGATAGGCTAGATAAGGTAAGGCAGCATTTATTACACTTTCATTTAAGTAGATCATATAGATACATTATTTCTGAAGATTAAGATTCCCTTTATCTAGAAAAGTAACCACAAAAATTATCTGTACGAGTCAACTTTACAAAATTCTCCATCCCATCAAGCACACCAAATGCCACTGGAAACAGCTGGAAAGCCACAGCTTAGGTGGATCCTGCATTCTGAATGCAGACACTTGCCAGTCAGCAAAGATATGTCCTGTTCCTTACAGACCTCACAGTAACACCAAGAGCTTTACTACCTCCATTTCTTGCTTACTGAGACAAGAGAAGCCTTAGAAGATAATGATGCTACAAGAAGACAAAACACAAACACTGTATTAATACCTTCTATCACAAAAAAATAATGCAGCCACTCGAATTTGTTCAGACCAGCAGACTAGGTTTGAAATGTATTTTCTTTACTTTGCTTTTACTAATAATTTGGAACGCCCTAATGATAGCTGAAAACAAATGAGACCCGTGTGGCTCACCACCCCCCTGCAATAAACTACGGGAAACAGGCAACTGGGGCATGGGAGGCAAATACAATAATTAGCATTTCCTCTGCATTTTGAAAGCTGACATGAAAATTACGAATGGAAAACGTTGTAACCATCAAAAGGAGAAATAAACACAGTAGGAAAATAGGAGGTCTTTTCTTTTTACCTGAGTAAGAAGTATTTCTGTCTTTCCACTGAACGTTTTTGCATTTTATTTGATTTTGTCTCTCTTTCCGCAGACGTTCCAGTCTCTGAGCTTGAAAAGAAATATGATAACTATAAGTTTGTCAATGAAAGTTTACTATAAACAAAGACATAATTAACTACCTTTATATGAATAAAGATGTTTTATACTGCATATGTAGGGGGAAAAGTCATAAAATTTTAAAGGTGGCACCCCTGAAAAGCAAATACCAACAAAAACATGAAAATGTTCTTGATTTATAATTGAAATTAGAGGATATAAAACATTAATAGAGATCATAAAGATAGTATTAACATGGAAGAGAATAATAAAATGTGAAAACTTCTGTGATTAATATGACATTTCATTATATAAATCATTAATAACGGTCTTAAAGGAATTTTAATGCACAAATGAACTGAAGTGAATATTACATTACAGGAATAAAATTACTGTTATGAATTACTCTACCCGTTTCAAAAATTAAAGATAAATGAACTCAGACTAGACTATTAAAGTTTTAAATATAAAATCCTTTATCTAAAAATCATGAAAATTATAAAATGTCAAAGCTATATAAATTAGCATAGCTTTTTCTTCAGTGTGCTGAAACAGTTTATAGGTAGTAAAATAAATGATTTGTATCTTCACAACATTAGTCAAATCTTAAAATGAATATAATATTTCTTTATGTATATTTTGTCTCCATTTTCAAAATATGGTTTGGAAAAAAGCCTCAAACAGTTATGAGATCAAAGAACTCAGAGACCAGGGTACCAGGTAATACCTTAAATTATGTTTTTGTTAACAGTAAGGTCTCTCGAAGGAAATGGTCACCTGGTAGAAGCTACCCAAGACAATGACCACAAGAAATAACTGATGTTGTGAAGCAGCCATTCAAAATAAGAAAGCAGATTAGACTGAAAAGTAGGACTAATCATGGCGAGCACTGAAAAACAATTTCCTGGATATATTAGCAATTTTGATGTATTGAGATAATTCATTAACTGAGTTTGTAGAAGAGATTCTAAAATGCTAAATTACTCTGACAATTTTTAGATACAGTTTGAGTTCCCTGAGCAATTTCACCAATTAAAAAAAGGTTAATAAATATTTTCTATTATTATTCTTTTACATTTACTCTTTGAACCAAATTATGGACACAGAAGTGATTCCCTCCCCAGCTGGAAACTGATGAAAAAACCAATACTTTGAGGTTTAACAGCTGTAGCAAGCAGTTTAAGGTACAAACACACACATAGACTTTGAGGTTTATTTCCCACTTAAGCCAATGTAAGGCTAATGCCTAAATAACTGTGTATCTTACTCCTAATGACATGAGAGAAGTATCCCCACTTGTAAATTTAAATGTTGGGTAAAACACTGTTGTTGTGTTCTTATTCTGAAAGGAAAAAAGCCAAACAACCTCTTTATCCCCCCCCCCCCTTACTCTAGAAACTGTAGCTTAAATTTACCTCCCAAACCCCTTTATTCCCAAATGGGCCATGATGAAATAACTGCTAGATTCAAGATTCACATGTAAATCATGTGGATAAATCACATGGATAATGTAGGTAAATCACAACAGATAAAGGAAAAAACACAGAATAAGAATCATGCATATTTTTATCCTATTTGGTTTTTTTTGCCTCTTGCCAAACAAACACATTAAAGAGCAGCGACCATCTCCACTAACTCCATCCTACTCTTCTACCTACAGCTGATCACCAGTGACCATTTACTGTGGAACTGTACTACAGCAGCTCCAAATCAGATGAAATTATCAGTACCTATTAGAAGTCTGAATTATTCAAGGTTCATTCTCATGAGAAGCACGCTAGTTTGAAAGCTTTCTGTGTGACAAATGTCACTGACCAAATGTAGTTCTTGTTTCATTAACTATTAGCAGCTAGATGAGCCTTTGTTTCCAGCCATCAGCACTGGGAGACGTTGCTGTTTCCCACATCCCCACCACTCCACACACACCTGCCTCCACTGCACTGGTTTCACCCCTCAGGATATGGTGGAAAGAAGGTAGTGAGGAGATGGAGCCCAGAGCCAAAACCTACTTTCCTCCCACCTAGCTCCCGTAGAAAATAGAGGAGGAATTCAGAAGCCGACAGCTCCTGCACAAACACGATGGGCAATAATACCCTATCATGACTCACCTGGTACCCATCGCTTTCAGGACTAAGGGGATAACTTTCATATTGGAATGCACATAAAATTCATTTCCAAATTTGCACACCCCAGTGAGGACCACCTAATAACCAACACTTCTGTAGTCTCTGCAGAAGTGTGTTGAGTCATCTACGGTAACACATTATTGCTACAATTTATGAAGACACTATCACTGCAATAATACAAATAATACACAATGGCATTATAATACAAAAACATTTATATTACAATAGTGAACTTTCTATTGAATTTATTCCTCTTCCTGTTTTTTTTTTTGCAAGGGTTCAGTACTGATCAACTCACACAGTTTCCGGGCTGTTTTCCACCCCACTCCATTTCAGATCAGAGCCTGATTCCCTTGGTAACTGCATTAGGTTCCTGGTGGGACCAGCACAGGCAATAGAACATTGAAGATGTACCAGGTGAAAAGAGGCAAAAAAAATGGCTCCCTAATGGACTGAGTGTCCTAACCACTATTTTGGAATATGCTGCCAGATGGAAACAGAAATGGTTTCAACCCCTAATATAGATGGAGATTATTCTATCAGCCGACTCACTTGGGGAAATAATCCTTCACAATTATTTTTTGGAGCAATTCTACAAGCCTTTAAACTTTGCCCCTCCTTCCCCATAAACTGTGCCATCAATAGAACTAAGCAAGACCTCCATGGCAATGCTAGGCAGCCTGGCATACCAATGTTCTCTCTGTGCCTTACAGTCAGCTGCAGCTATATATTTGTCTTATTTTCACATCTAACTCTCCATGACAGGGGATCAGTGCCATCTCTTTTCTGGAACTTTTGACAACTTCTTAGTCGTAAAAGGTGTTTCAAGATATCCAACACCATAAAATGCTTTACTTGTTAGGTAGAGCACAGATGTTTTTTGTGAGCTCTAGGTGGTGTTATAATACCTTCAGAAATCATTTGAAATGTATATATACACTGTAACACAGAAAAAAAAACAACAAAGAGAGATCAGTATTGACCACCACACACCAACCTTTTTATATCATAGAATTTTTGTTCATAGCATCCCCTGGGTATAAGCAGAAGTCTGAATATCCTTCATGTGAAACAACAAATGGGACAGCTTTCTTCCAGTCAAGACAACGAGCGTATTTTGAAACTGGGTACACCCTCAAACTTTCTCATTTGTTAACTCAAATCCAGCTCAGGGTTTTCTCAGAAATAAAATTTCAGAAGACAAAACACAGGTAAATCATCAGCTCACATCAAACTTCATACCTCCCTTTTATAATGAATAGATTTGATGCCTCACTAGGTAGATTCTTCTCAGGAAACAACCATCCTGTTCAAAAGTTAACATCTCTCCAGACATTAACAATGGAAACATCAAAGACTGTGTACTTTGGATTTAGACTTGATGTCTTTACAGTTTTAAGTTTTTACATATAAAACTGACTACCTTTGTACATGAATAAGCAAAACAACAATTAAAACTCAGCTGACAGCGCACTAAAGTAACTGAATCATTACACGTCCTTTTATGAAAAGGGTCTTGACATTACAAAAGGAAAAGTTTGACACATACCCAGCTAGTCATGCTCTGATTTGTTCATACAAGCCAGACTAATAGAAACCAAATTTAAAAGGCTAATGTGATCTTGGCTGCAAACATCACTTACCTGTGTTTGATCGTCTTCTGATTCCAAAGTCCCAGCTTGAGGTAATATCGACTGATTGGGAATATACATAGCCCTGAGTCTCACCATTGCTTCCCTGTGTTTCTGAACCACTGTCCCCATATGCTGACGAGGGATTAAATTTCTCCAGGTCAACATCGTGATCTATCAGGACCATTTCACACATCCCTGTGTCATCACTGGTCACATGTGACTGCCGAATATGAGCAAGTATAATTGTAGGGTTGTCTAGGAAAGCCATTCTGTCCATCCAACACCAGTCCAACACTTCACTATACTATCTTCTTTCCATCTTGTTTCATGGACATATGTACCTAGAAATATAATATACACAGCATTTTAGGAAAACAACAAAATCCAAACCCTGACTCAGGAAGATTTGTATTTTGGATGCACAAAACCTGACTCAGCTTTGTACAGTGAATTACTTTAACTCTGCTCCTGTTCATGTAAGTTACACTGCATAAAGAATAGTGGTTTTGGAGGACAGCTTGAAACCTGAATCCCAAGGCAACAGAACACAACAGACACCTGCAGACAGGTCCCATTACTCTATAGCGAAAGGTTGCTGTAAGGCAAAATACTCTTAAGTACTACAGAGTGAAGGCCACAGAGAAAATACACACGAGAAATATCTGTCCATTCAAATTCATAAGTTTACAAAAGCAGGTTGGGATTTGAGTTTCTTTTTCACCCATCATCATAATGTGTTACCGTTCTTCTTCTGCCTCTACATGCCAACTCTCTGATTACTTTATTATGGACCCTCTTTGGGTTTTGTATTTCCAGGAAAAATTCTAAACATAAAGAGGTTAGTATCTCAGAGCAGAATATTGAACATCTGCTGCTGCACAGTGCTTCACGTAGGGTAACTGTTGTAATGCAGAAAAAGCTCTATGATCATATACCACAGGCCTGAATTCTTAAGCACTTTAACAGCAGTAATTGCCACTTACCTAAAATATTTCATTCAGAGTACTCAAGCAGCCTTACAAAATAAAGTAGAGGACAAAAAAAAGATGCAAACCACAAAACACAAGCCACACTCACACTGTTCTCCTGTTTTACTGTAGCTGTGGATTTACAGTTATTTGTTAAGCTAATTCAAGCCTGGGCTGCCTCTGAAAGGGGTGACTCTGTGCTCCTGCCTGGCCACAAGTTCAAAATCCCCACTGCTTTTCTAATCACTTGCATATCAGAGGAAAAGAGGGCAATATATTAATACCAGCTACAGAACTGTATGTGTTAATGTAGCAGTTTGAACACAGGAAGAACAACAAAACCAAGCTTTACAGTTGCTGTTCGCAAAACTGCTGCCAGCAAGAATAAAATACTAAAGGAAAAGGAACAATTTTAAATCACACGAAGCCATATCCCATGAAAATCTCATAAAAGCAGCTGGCCTTTCCCTGGCAGATTTTAACACAAGAAAGTGAACGAAAGCATCAGACAGGCTTGCTCCAGGAAAACACATTTCATAATTTCCCCTGTATAATTCCAAGGGGAAAAGTGTGCTAACGTATAAAGCCCCATGAAGCAGCTTCTGCATTTAAACAGTTGGAAGCAAAGGTGATACCTTATTTGGACACCCATCTTATCATGAAAACCCCCAAATTTTGAAGGCATATTGTAAATTGCATACCCACCATACCTACCAGTATCCTCCCTACTACCAAGCATCCACTAATTAGAACATTCACTAGATTCATAATTTAAGGCTTTTTTTGCTCCCTTGGGCACAAATATTGCCTTCTTTCTTTTTCACCCCCCGAGAGACTGTACTCTTTCTGCTTTAAAAAAAAAAACAACAACAAACAGACAAATCCAAAAGTATTATATTAAACAACAGGCCCAGCAGCAAGAAGGAATTCAATAAAGGAAAGATAAAGGAAAAAACCTGACATGCTGCTTGTTATTAATACATATTTTAATAAATTATGCTATTAGCTAAACACGTTCCATCAGTATCCTTGGAGATACTCAAAACCCAACTGGATGAGGCCCTGAGCAACATGCTCGAGCTGGCCCCGCTCCAAGCTGGGAGGCAGGACCAGGTCTCCAGAGGTCCCAGTCAACCTCACCGTGCTCCGACTCAAAGTTCTATTTTCTGATTATTTCTATTACAGAAAGTAGGCCTCCTCTCCCCAAAGGATTTCTCATAGTCCTCAATGTGAGAGGCCATAAGGCAAATGTCCTACCACAAGGCAGCCGTCTCCTGGCTGTGATTTACGTGTTAAAGGCTTCTTAAGCGTGACTAGTATGTGCGACATAGAGAACACAGATGCAGAAAAGTACAGTGTATGGGTATTTTTAAAAGTGCACCGACAATGTTCTTTAAATCTAATTCTTTACACACCACTCATTAGCAAAAGCCATGCTTACCTGCAAGCAGTAAGAACTTGTTTAACTAAGCAACTGCCTCAGGCTTCTAAAAGGTCTGCAAACTCCCAATCAAAAATTACTGCTGCCCCATCAATGTGTCATATAAATGTTGGCATGTTAATTGTGTATTTATAAGATTGTTAATGGTTAGTTAATTTACCTCCCACACTATTATTGTACTTGAAATGATTTAATGTCTGCTAAGGGAGTTAACAACATGTAACAGCAGATGCGAGAATTTTACCTTTATACTCTGCACCCCGACTTCACGCTATTAACAGTCCATGTGCTAAATTAGCCAAGCTTCGTTACAGTTTTACATATGCAATCACTTTTCCCATACACATGAACAGTGAGAAATTTGCACAAATTCTGTTTCAAACTGAAGTTTAATACAAATACATTTTTCCTTCCCCCTTCATATTTTTCAAAGGACACATTAAAGCCGGTTTCTCAATAAATTACTCCGAACTGCAATTTCTATGAACAGCTAACATCCCTCAAAAACCCTCAAAAAACCAGAAGAAAAGTTCAGATTTTTTTTCAGTAGTTATTACCTACACAGCTCTAACTGGTTCCTCCTTTTAATCAAGGCAAAACACAATTAGATTGTAGAACCTGCTCTGTGGAACAATGACCTCCGATGAAGTAAAAGAATTTAGAGAAGCAAAGCTTGATTTTGTAGACCTTTACACAAATATCTGAGGCCTCCATGTCATCAGTTCCAGTAAAATTACAGGTAGGAGATCAGTTTCTAAATCCACTGAGATGCCAGCATTCCGCTGCTTCTGCGGTCCTGGTACCCACACACTGTTCCTACATCCACAGGTAACAGCTGAATTTAATGAATTCAGGGATTTCTGAGCCTCAGCAACTCACACATTCCTCAATCACTAACAAAAAAAATAAATGTTCTTTTAATACTTGCACTACAGAGATATTATTCTACTATTAAATAAAATACTTTGCAGACAGCTGTCAAGCATACTCTATGCAAGCGCTAAAAATGAAGAGAACAAAGTGAAGCCTATGCAACCATAACGGTATTTATGTATGATGTGATATACAGGTTAGTGTCATGATGGCAAACTAAGTGGAGAGAGCTGAATCAGCCCTTCACTTTCTTTTTTACCTCCTATCATTCACCTATCTTACTTCCTGCATACTACCTGACCAACACCCTGGGTATGAGCACCCTCTCTCCCCTTTTCCTGGTCTCACTGCTATACTGCTGAAGTGCTCCTGTTAACTGTGTGCAGTTACAGAACCTCCTCAAAGGTGTAAAACTGCACCATCAAGAGGCTGAATGACTTGCCAGGTTTTGCAGCAACTTTAGCAAAATCAGACAGCTGGATCTCAGTCTACTATTTTTATCAGAAGTATTCCTCTTCCAGTAACCCACTGCTATATTTATGGCATCTATAGACTCTCGCAGCAAGTGAAGCTAGGTTGTTATGCAGATCGGCCTCATTCATAACGCGGCATACGATAAGTAATGCAGAACGCCCTACAAATTATTCAGCTCCCAGTGGGTGACACAAAGATCTTGGAAAGAGGATATGTAGTTATACAGGCTGTACCTTACACACACGGATGAACACATCTGAAGTTGGGGAGGCAACTTCATCATTACAACATATTAAGTGCTCTTGTGACCCTCCTGCTTGCTTGACATACTGTATTTATTTAAATATAAAGAAGATTTTCTCACTTTGCTCTTTCCCCCCCAAACCCCATGCATATCCCAAACCCAATTTGAGTCATATTTGCATGTTATTCTACATCAAGTGCAGAAGCAAGTGTGAGATAAGGGGAAAGGATGAGCTAAACACACACTTCTCCTGACTGCCATCCTTCCCATCCATCGTACCAACCCTCTGCACACCAGCAAAGGCGACAGCAGGCACAGCTGGGAACGCTGGACCACACTGACTTGTGGGACTGTGACTGCGTGTCAACCTGCTCTTACTGCTGGGTTCAGAGGAAAACAATTGACCTTGAGCACAGAAAACGTAGAGTCTGTGGGTTACCTTACTTTCGGGAAAACACAGTTATTTTTGGACTGAATTTTCCGGTTTGCTTTAACAAACACATGGAAGTCTGCTCATAGACCTCTAAATAAGCTAGAATAAATGCTAAAACCTGGAGAAAGCTGTTAGCAGCTAAAAATGTTTTGATACAGGAAAGACCTATGACTTTGAAATCCTACCAATTTTAATGGAGTAATTTTAAGAATCCTTCAGTTCAAATAGCTAAAAGCAGCTGTAAATTCCTCCACGAAACTCTTAAGCCAATCCCTGCAAGGTTATTTTGCTCTCTAAAATATAAAAGTAAAAAGTGACAAGTGGGAAAAAAATTTCCACTCCCCTGTTTCGCAAAGCTGTAGGTTTGTGGTAGTTTTGTAAAGATGGAAATATATTTAAATTGGCTTTCCTCCTTGAGGAAGTCATAAACAATTAAAGCCCTATCCAAGGTAAACAAAAATGCTCCAAACCTTCAAGTTCTAGAAGGTACAGCCTGGAGCCAAAACAACTACTAATAATGTCAGAATACAGCAGGCTGGAAGAATTGTGTAATATTATAGGTCATCTTATTGCTCAAGGGCTTCCTTAGTCACTGGACTTAAACACCTCTCTGACTGAGCTCTTTAAAACCAATGAGAAAAATGGGCAGATTAGAATAAAAAATTGATTCTCTCCCCACACATCATATAAACTGGAGCAAACACACTTCACAATTTATGATTCAGGTTATATGAAATAATTTCACAGTTAACTTCTGTCTGCAATTGCAAAAGAAATGGCTCTGGTTATCTATATTTGCAGCAGTACAAATAATCAACCCCTTCGAATGCCAGACAGACTCCTGTGCAGGCAGGATAAAGGCAAATGAACCACAATGTATGAAAATTTAAGTTTATGCTTCAACAAAAGCTCAAGTGCATTTAAGAATGAATACTTATCTAGAGAAGGTGTCACTCAAGCTTTGGGTCCTAGCATTAAAAAGGGAATAATCATTTGAAGTCATTTAAAGAGGTGCTCTTTCACAAGTGAAACCGGAATGTGAAAGTTATGCTAAGAAAACATTAGATTATACGCAACTTCCAACAAATTATTTGTTAGCTTTCAAACCTGTAAATTAATCTGGCATTAGCTATGTAGTTCTGTATTTATCCACTGCTTGGAATTTGGCTACATTTTTGTTGTTGTACTAATCAGGATGCAAATGATACCAACTCTGCCATTTTAATTATTGAGCTTTAGGGAAGGAGGGAGGTAATACTGGAGTACTTATGGAAGCTGTATGCTCTCCTCTGTTTGTTCCCTGATCTTGTCAAATCTTCCTTTAATTGTAAACAAGTTAGCTCAGGTTAGCTGAGAATCATCTTGCACCAAGATTTTAAGCAAATAAATAAGTATAAAAAAATGCAGAGATTATAAATTAGGGCAGACAAATCTGTATCTAGACTCATGCCTGCAAAGAGCATTCTATCAATATAGTGAAATGCTAATCTCCTAATTAACAACCTAATTAGGTAATTATGGCTTTGCAGAGGGATGCCTAAATGAAATATGACAACATGGTCACCTCTTTATATGGCACCTGTGGGCCTTTTCAGCTGTCACTGCAAAGAGTGCAATATCAATTTGAACAGATGACAAAGTGTTGTCATTTTTCATTCTGATATTGTACTGAATGGTTTGGATAGGAGCAGTTTAGAAAAGCGGCATCTTGCCTGGCTTTTGCCTAATCTAAATATGTGCAAACACTTTGCTTAATTTTTAATGTCTATGATTATGCTTATTTTTCCATGCTGGCTAGCAAGCATACCTTAGCACATGCATTACATCTGCAACGTCCTACTGCACTGACCCACTGCACTGGAATCCCTACCACCCCAATTCACAGCATGTATTCATCACAGTTTACTGTCCAGAAAAAAAGATGAGTATTTGAGTTCATTTTTTAAGGCTTAACTTCGAATTTTAAAAATAACAAAACAGAAGAGAGTACCTTTTAAATAACACATCTCAATTTCCATTTCATTTTTACGGCTGATGAACACTTTTCCAGAAGTGGGGGCAGCAGTTGCTGCCTGTGAGTGGGTGAAGCTGTACTTCTGTTTGCACAGAAAGCTGGAAAGAAATACTTCCAACTCTGGCACTGCACTTTTACATGGAACCATGATTTTTCACTCATATGCCTAAAATGCTTTAAAGACAATTTGCTAGGCTTTAACATTCCAAAGATGAACAAACAAAATACCTACTTGCAAAGAGGAGGATAGAAGCATAGGCTCAGACTGCTCAAATATTAGACTGTAACTTCACATTAGGTTCCTCTGATTGTGTATTCAAGAACTTAAAAAAACACCATAAACTTTATGAACACCTATACAAAGTTCAATCTTGGACAAACACAACAGGAAGCTTCAACATTTTACCTTTCTCTTTGCCTGCATAATATTGAGAGAGATGCTGTGCTGTTTGGTTTCTCCTGGCATTCCTCACCAACCATGTCTACACCACAACTCAAGAGTGAGCCTGGAAGTGTGGCATTATCCCGAAATTGATTGTATCTCACCTCTACAGCTGTGTCAAAGCTGCCTGGATGTGCTGAAGCCAAACTTGCCTGAAAGGTGTTTAAGCATGTGAAGGCCCCTGGCCTTACAAAGCTTGCTCTGGGTGGACCCAGGACAAAGCCTGGAGACTTGCTGTAGCCACAGCCAGCCCACAGCCTCCTGGCACAGCACTGAAGTACCCCAGCCAGCCTTACTGCACAGAACTCTGGTATTAAACAGAGGCATAGGTCAAAACAAAGTTTCATATTTGTTTTCTTCAGTTTGTTCCCATTCCATTTCTGACTGCATGAAAGTATTTTTATTGCATAAAAAGGATGATCATCGTCTTGTATTTTACAACATAATAGGGTGCAAGCTGCTTCTGACCTCAAAAATGCTCATGGGGGTAATACCAACTTAAAAAACTCCCAAAAGTTCAAGCCCATTTAGGACTCTATGTCAAATGTCCCTAGCCAGATTCATGTTTCTTCAACAACAGATGAATCTCCCTTTCCTCTGGCTTTTAATTTTCATCTTGACAAATTTTTGGTCTGTCTCCTTGAAGAGCACACAAAACATACTCAAGGAGCTTTGGTTTTCTTTCTGAATAACTGATTTAGACACAACACTTCTCAAGCAATAGGGAAACGAGGTAGGGAGTACCCTTGTGCTGTCCTGTATAAGAAACTGACCTTATAGACAATGAAGAGATGGATACTGCAGTTTAATAAAGCTTCTCAGAAGACACACACATACACATTAATACTAAAATGCATCTTGGGGTCTTTGTTAGAGGAACTGTCTAATGGAAAAGCCCTTTCTTGGTCACTTCAGACAAATGGAGCCCTGCTGCTACCAAAACCTGACAGCAAACTCAGTGCACGGCACATCTCAGGCATGTGGCAGTACCACAGCCAGGAACCACCATGATACCAGTGACACAGTCAGGCTGTGGTACTGGTGCCCCCACAGCAGTATTCCATGTGCTGTTAACATCTGCATGACCACTGTTCTCCTGTTGCACTCCAAAGCCTGTGCCTTCCAGTAACTCAAAGGGAATAACTGAGGATAGCCTGAGCTCTCCTTCCCCCTTCCTCAGCCAGTGCCACTGTCCCTCTCCAAAGCCAAGACAGAGCTGGCAAACAGATCTCCCGATCCTACATGGGACTGTACAACTTGTGTCCCACTTATTTGCTGTCCAATTTGTGACTATAACTGACCCTTCAATGCAGGAGTCTGTTTCTCACACTCACAGCTTAGGAAGGTTAGGAAATTTGTGCTACAAAACACTTACAAATTATCCTTCCAACCTGCTTCACCTGCCAAGGCCTTTGCTGATCAAAGGGCCAATCCGTTACTTGTTGCAACTGGGTGAAACAGTTAAACAGATGATGAAAGGGTGTAATGAGAAAGACCTGAAACATGACTTGAGAAAGAAATGTACTAAACTGGCTCCAATTCACTGCTTCAGTTATTTCTGTACAGTCTATATGTAGACAATGATCTCATTTTTTTTTTTTAATCTAACCCAAAAAAGTGTCCGTGAACAGATCTGCTCTGATCTTGAAAAAATAAATGAGAAAGTTTAATTCCCAATCTTGCATCTACCTGGTAATCCCCTGAAACCTAAACTAACATACTTGGAAAATCCAAGCCTGGCTCCAGCATTGCTCATTTAGACCATCACTAAGCTTCCATTACCACTGAAATCAATTCGTTGGGGTATCTTCCAGGAACCCTTCTTGCTCCTCACTGCTGTTCCTGCTTCAAGTACACTAGTTCTGATCACCACCTGCCACGCACGTGAAAAAAAAATGAGACCACAAACCAGCAACACATCAAAATGTGACAACGCTAAAAGCACCCATCCTGTGAACACCCAGTCAGGGCAGGAACCCACAGGCTTTAGAAGCGAACAAGAGACTGAGCCCTGATGCCTGCCATCAGTGACCCAGGTGAAGCAGCAGCACTGGGCCAGCTCACATCCCTCTGGCCTCTGAGCAAGTGCAGAGCATTTCCAGTGCAGCCCTTGAATCCAGCACCCCTCTGCCTGCTTTACCATAACCCCGCTCCAAGAGTGGAGCCTAGTGTCCCACTTACCTGTTTTCCCTTTACAGTGCACTGCCAGGTGCTCTGCTGACAGTGCCTCTTGCCCGGCCGCAGCGCCTTGATCCACCGGAGGACGTTAACCCCGCCTCGCTCCGCACCTGAAGCTGCCCCGAGCCGCCCGGGCACCGGCCGTGCCTGTCTGCGGAGGCCCAGGAAGCCCCGGGTCCTCGTACCACAGTGGCGTCCCCCCAGCACTGCAAAGGCTCCCGCGTCCCTGTGACATGTCACCTCATCCCGCAGGCTGACCACAGGCTTTTACACCAAGGAACAAGGGCGGGGTTACAGCACGGAGCCTCGCTGCCTCGGTGAACCTCCGGGACGCCCGGGGAGCGGCGCCGGCCCCGCTGCCGGCCGGTACCGGGCAAGCACCCCTCAGCCGGGCCCCGTACCGCCCTATGCCCGCGACGCGCACCGCAGAGCCCCACACTCACAGGCTTCACCCGCCGAGCCGCTCAGCAGGGCCGGGCACCGCCTACCTCCGCCGCCGAGCGGGCCGGGGCAGCCGCTTCCGGGTCCGGAGGACGCCGCAGACCGGTGAGCGCTGGGCCGCGCCGCGACCCGGAAGCACCGCCTGCGGAAGTGTCCGTTCCCGTCAGGGGCAGGGCCGTGCGTACGCGTGCGTCGGGGCGGGACCCGGCTTCCGGCCGCCGGCAGAACGGCTGCGGGCGCTGTGTTCGCTGTGGCGCGCTCGCGGCGGGTCCCGTGTCCCTTCAGGAGCCGCTGGTTCACGTCGTGCTTAGTCCGTCACTGGGCCCGGGTGTGCGGAGCGACCCGAGAGCCGAGCTGCCGTGCCTGCCCGCAGGGCCCGGTGCCGCTTTGCGGCCGGGGTTACAGAGCACTGCCGTGAGGCCGTTGTAAAGGCCAGTTAAACGCGCACGACCACTAACGAACCGCGGTAGAAAAGTTCACAAAGTCTCTCGGAGCTGCATGAGGAGATCCTGCGGCGCTCAGCGCTCACTGCGGGGCGAGTTCCACTGCCAGTCTCATTGGGTGACCCTTGCAGGACCCGCCACCGGCCCGGTGGTAGTTTTGTGACTTTAAACCAAAGCTTCCACCGAGCACCCGGTACACAGGCAGAAATGGGATACTTTAGACACAGGTAACTTGCAAAGAAAAATGATATAATGATACTGACCGGGCTTGCAAGTGTGAGAACCACCCGTCCGAGGCTGATGCGCCGTCTATCTCCAGTCTCCAGCATGGGGACAGCGGTTGAGCCCAGCCACCCACTGACCTGTTCTCAAGCCTCTGCGAATCTGGAACTGGGGATGTCTGCTGCTCCCAGGCTCGCTTTGCTTGCTGTGTCTGGCCATGGCCTCCTGGCCCTTCCCAGGCTCGCTGCCACAGCCATCCTCCACAGCTTCCTAGGGAAGCAGCGAGACAGTCGCGGTTAATTCCTGAGCAAAGCGCGACTCGCAGTCTCTGAGTAGCTGTGCACATCAGCAAAAGCAGCCATTTGGAAGGATGGTGCTGGAGGGCAGGGAGAAGCAGGACTGAGTGGAATGCAGTGGAGATAACATGTTTGATGCTGTAAAGAGAAGATGATGAGGGCTGATACCAGAGGCTGAGCGAGGGCAGGGAGCCGAAACCGCTGTAGACACGGCAGACAGCAGGGAACGTGAGGCCAGAACCGGACAGTCAAAAGAGTAGTAATAAAAAAAGATCTTTGGAATAGCATTCTTAATACAGCTGAATGACACTGAGAACACATTTGCTCATACCAGAAAATGGTATCGTGGTCAAGATGGGAGATAAAAATTTAATGAGCATGCTAATTGGTCAGAGCGACAGTAGCAGCATATTTACATTAACCAGAAGTCATCCACCACTGTGAAAGGTGAGAGTTACAACTGGTGTGAGATGATTAAGGGTTCCAAATCAAACACATGACATCCAAGTTGCGGTCCTGAGTGAAGGTGCGATGATGGTGATGTCAGCCGTGATTGAGAGAGGAGGCAAGCGCAAGCCAAGGAGGAAGATTAAGAGCTCTGTGTTAGCCACGTGGACTGGGAGTTGTCAGCTATACATCCACAAAATGTCAGAGACGAGGATGAGGATTTAGTTTGGACATGACTTCTTTCAACTGCAACTGTCCATCACAGATCAAGTACGTACAGTGAATTAAATACCAGTCTAATTTCTGCTGTGGCTCCCTATTGCCACACTACAGGTGGTTTTCTCTTCCTTGAGAGCTCTGTTGCCATAGCTTTGTTGCACACTACTCAAAATGTGAAGGAAGTAGATCAGAATTAAAGTCACTTCCCCTACATACTTGCGTGGGGCAGGCATCCTACGTAAGTTCAATTTGGGGGTGGCAATGATCTAAAGATAACCCCTTTATAGAATGATGCTTTAATTATCCCTGACACAGATATATATATTTTCTCTTAACGGTTTTGGCTACCTATATGTAATATATTCAAAACTAAAATCTGGTCTCCAAAGAGGCCCCTTTACTGTGCAAGGGGGAGCCCTCTCTGGACGCTCCTGCCTCATGACAGGGCTTGTCCGTGAGGAATGCGCTTGGGCACGGCCACACCGACGAGCAGGCCACCTCTGATCGGGGCCTCTCCGGCCCGCACCCGGTCAGCTCCGCACGGCCGAAGCTCCAGGTCCCGAGGCAAGGCCAGCCTCCTGCTGTTACCCGGGCTGGCAGGCGCGGCGGGCCGGGCCCGGGGGCTGCTCCCGGTGGGGCCGAGCCTTACCCGACCGTCCCAGCACGGCAGCGGGGCTGAGGGGAACGGCGAGGCCTCAGCTCGGGAGTTACCATAGCAACGTAGGGGCGGGGCCGGAGCGGCGCTCGCCCCGGGCACGTGACAGTTCGAACGGTCCAATCAGAAGTTTCTCAGCCGCGGGGCGGGGCCAGGCGGGCTCGGTCCCGCCCCGTGCACTCTGATTGGCCAGGACAGCCTCCGGCACCCACCCTCTCGCCCTGCGATTGGCCTCCGGGCCCGCCGCTCTCACACCGATTCCCCCCCCCCCGCCACCCCTCCGGGAGCGCCGCCGCCGCCGCTCGGCCCGGCGGGAGGGCCCCCCCGCCACCCCTCGGGGCGGGGGAGCGCCGCAGGCGGCACGTCCGCGGTGAGTGAGTGGCGTTGGCGGGCTGTCAATCCTCGCCGCGCGGCCGGCGGCGGGCGGCGGGCCATAAATTCCGGCGGGCCGGTATTTTTGCACATTGCTTCGCAGAGAGTGTGTAATTAATTTTTTTTGTTGAATTTTTTTGGGGGGGTTTTTTCTTTTTTTTTCTTTTTTTTTCTTTTTTTTTTTTTTCTCCACAGTTCTTTCCCCGTTATTTCCGCTCTTTTCTTTTTTGCACAAGTTCAAACTTTTGATTGCTGCTGCCTCACCCCCGCTGCACAGACCGGGGACCATTTGTTATTATTTTGTAAGGGGGGAGGGCGATTAATTTTTTTTATTATTACTATTCTTTTTTTCCCCTGATTGTGTTTTCTTGGCTTTTTTTTTCTGTTGCAGTTTGGGGGTGGGGGTGTTCGCCTGGTTTGTTGTGGTTTTTGCCGTTTGCCACCCTCCTAACTTCTTCAGGATTTGAAAGCGAGTTTTATTTTTGTTATTTTGGCTTTTATTATTTTTTATTATTATTTTTAATTTTGCCTTTTTTTTTTTTTTTTTGCCAAGAAGATTTTTGGACAAGTGGGGAAAGACATAAAAAAAGCAACAATAAAAATAAAAAAAATTAAAACCACAAATAGAGCTGTGGAGGAAGATTGTACCAGGAAAACTGCAGAGACACCCCACCAGCTCATCCATCCAAGCCACAGAGATGATGATGATGATGAAGGAAGATTGTAACTAAGGAAGAGAGTGATTTACGGCACCGGGAAGGAGAGGAGAGTGGAATAAACAGCTGAGATCCGGTCAAAACACAAATACTGATTTTTTTTACTCCTGTTGTTGTTTTGT
Source organism: Pezoporus occidentalis (assembly GCF_034315485.1). Lineage (NCBI taxonomy): Eukaryota > Metazoa > Chordata > Aves > Psittaciformes > Psittacidae > Pezoporus > Pezoporus occidentalis. Next base: position 3,434,157 of record NW_026916030.1, read on the forward strand.
TTGGCTTTTTCCCCTCTTTCTCCGTCTCGGGGGTGCGCGGGCGCCGAGCGGACCCGGCGCTGCCCCCCCCCGGCCCGGCCCGCGGGAGCCATGGACGATCAGTCCAGGATGCTGCAGACTCTGGCCGGCGTCAACCTGGCCGGGCACTCGGTGCAGGGGGGCATGGCCCTGCCTCCTCCCCACGGACACGACGGGGCAGACGGCGATGGCAGGAAGCAGGACATCGGCGACATCCTCCATCAGATCATGACCATCACTGACCAAAGCCTGGATGAGGCACAAGCAAAGTTGGTTTCGTCTAATTAAACCTTGCTTTTTTTTTTTCTTTTAGTTCTTTTTTCTTATTTTATTTTTTTTTTCTTTTTTTTTTTTTTTTTTTTTTTGTGTGTGTGTGGTTTTTGTTTCTCATTCCCGGAGTCGCACAATTAGGAGCAACTTCTTGGCGCCGTAGGAGAAATTGCAAGCAGCCGAGGCAGCGCCAAAGTTGCTATTTAATCAATATTTTAATATCTATATATATATAGATATAAAATAAATACCGAAGTATGCGATGCTTCTGCATACATGCGAGGGAAGCTGTGGCTGATCCCTTGCCCGTTCGCCTTTAGGCACCGTGTGGCGGACACCGGCCCTAGAGCCGCTCTGTGTCCGTCTGTCCCTCCCGTCCGTCTGTCGGGCGGCTCCACAACTTTCCCCTTTCTTTCCTTGTCCCTACCCCAAAGTGGTGGTAGATAAATTAACAAACCTGACAAGATATTGCTGCGGGGACAGTTGGGGGGGGGGGACGGGACACCAACAACCTCAAACCTGTTTTAAATCACAATAAATACAAAGAATATTAACTCTGCCCCCTCCTCCTCCCCCCCCCCATCATGGTTAATAAATCAGTTATAATATCGCAGGACGGATAGTACCGGGGACAAGGCGGGGGGGTGTGTGATTTATACCCCTCGGCCCGGCGGCATTTACACAAAGATAATTCGGTATAAAAGTCATAAGGGGGGGGGAGAAAGGAGGGAGGGAGAGGCGGCAGCTACCGAACCGGCGCTGCTCACACCTCAGCCCGCCGGCATCCGCGGACCGGCGCCGGGAGCTCCCGTTCGGGAGCTCCCGGCGCCGGTCCGCGGATGCCGGCGGGCAGGGAAAAGGGGACGAAAGACACGGAGCCGAGGGGGGGGGATCCTTATCGGGCGCCATGTTGCTAAACGCCGGCTTTTAACCGCTTGTCCTCTTGCTCTCTTTCAGGAAGCACGCGTTGAACTGCCACAGGATGAAACCCGCCTTGTTCAGCGTCCTCTGCGAGATCAAGGAGAAAACAGGTAAGGGCCGCCCGCGCCGCCGCTGCCGCCGCAGCCATCTTGGTCCCTCCCGCCTTCCACCCGCCGCTACCCGCCGGTGGGGACGGTACCGGCCCTCTGCCGCCTCTCACGCTGCCGGTGCAGGGCCCGAGGTGAACGGGGCAATGAGGGGGGGGGGCGGCGGTTGATCCGGCCCGCCCCGCCGAGCTAATGGGGCCCGTCCCGGCGGCGGCCCGGTTGGGTTGGCTTGCTGTGAAATGGCGCGGTGCAGAGTGCCCCCCTCACGGCGTTCTCCTCACGGCTCCGGAGGGACCCCGTTAGCGCCCGGGCTGTGTTTTCCAGCCGTCAGGACACTTGGCAAAGCGCTTGTCAGCCCTGCGTTACCTCATCGGTTTTATTAATTTCTTTTCCCGGGATGCGTAGCACGCAGCGGGGACGATAAAGTTTGTGAGGGGAGAGCAAAGCTGCCCCGGGCAGGCAGGCTCCAGAGAGATCCCCCTGTTTGTGAGGGTGCAGCAAAGCTCCGGTTGCGCCTGGTGATGTTTGAAGCACCAAATATTTAATCTCAGAAGTACACAAAAAATACTTCTTTTCCTCATTAGAGCAACACTTAGAAACTCCGGGGTTTTCGTAGAAGCTTTTTTTTTTTTTTAGCGTTTTTTTTTTTTACCTCACTGAATTTACAGAGAATTTTCCTATTTAAGAAGAATATTTGCAAAGCGTTTTGCTTTGTATTGAGAGAGTAAGAACATTTATTGTGATCTAGACTTAAATATATGCATTGGCTGGCTTTTTGCTATATTTGATACTCAGTCGCATTCCTCTTTAGTTCCACGTAAGACCAGACAAAAAAGTGGAATCATTGCAGATCTCAGCTGTGAGAAGCCTGAAGTGCACAGTTCTCAGTGAATTATAGTGCTTTATGTCCAAAGGTTTCTTTGCTACTGGGAATCCACTTCAGTTTCTGCTGACAGCTAAGCACTAGGGTATTGACTGTGTTGTGAATATTAAGATTGATTCTGCTTTATATTGCATTATATTACCCAGGATAAGGGGAATGATCCCCTTCCTGCCCTCCCTCCCCACCTACCTACGTTTTGCCTTGATCCGCTCCTAACCCCTTTCCATCCTTTGGCTTGTGTTTGCTTTCTGCCTTTCCCTAAACTTTCTGCCCGTCCTGCTCCGGAGCCAGCCAGGCACCCTGCCCTCGCTGTTCAGACATTTTGCGGCAGGCGGATTTCAATGAAGGAGGCAGGCGCAGGTCCTGCGATCACTTTATTTGCAGAGGGCTTAGCCTCACTGTTTTGAAAGGAAAGTGTAGTCAACCACATGTCAGAGGTGAGCTGCGAAGAAAAACCCACGTCCTTTCAGCAGCCTGGATTAGTGGCACAGGGTGTTTGGTGAGGCCATTGCTGTTCGGGAGGCGAGAGGGAACCTGACAGGAGACGTTGTGGTCTGAAACGCGTTGGGGTGTTTTGCTGATAACTTGTAAGTTGGGATCCTGCCTTTGTGCTGCAAGTAGTGGAACCAAGTTTGTAAGCTATGTCTTTTATGAAATCGCTGAGAAGCAACAAAGAGTGAAGGCGTCCGCCTGCCTAAAGGCGAGATCCTGCCAGCCCTGGCAGCACAGGAGAGACGGGATTAATGCACTGAGTGATTGATGAAGATGAATCCACACCCCCACCAAAAACTCTTCCCGCAGGGACCTTTGCTCGGGGTCTCCCAGTTGAGAGGAAATGTCTCTGTAGGCTTTAGTAGTCAGTGTGCTCAAGCAAAGAAAATGTGAAAATAAATTCTAGCATATTTTCTGTAAGCCGTTTTCATAGGAAAGGGCTCAAACAATTCTGAACTGGAGGGGTGAACAGTCTGAGATGCAATTAAAGCAGAGGTGTGTCCCCCCCTCCTTGGCAGTCTGCATTGTCTTGTGGCCCAAGTACTTAAATCATCTGCAGCTGGGTCATGCAATGGTATTTTAATTCTTTTTAATCAGAACCAAAGTTTGCCTTGGTGTTGGCGGTGGGAATTGCCGTGATGGCTTTATCGCTACCTTCTCCTGTTAGAAGGATGAGAGGTGAGGAGGGAGGCTGTAGCCTGGACATAAAGTGTAATTGCAGTCCTGTCTGTTCTAAATAATGCAATATTTAAATCATGTTCATATTATGTGTTTTTATTTAATATTTTGGTAGTTTTCAGTACAGTCAGCAAGGACTTTGTGAGGCTGGTCGTGAGAGAGCACGTAGAGGAGTCCTCAGTTTAGGCAGAGCAACTCTTCTCACTCTCCTGCAAGGGTTAATGAATGCATCACATTTGTAAAAACCTCTCCCTCTGTCTCACTTAGGGTTAGGAGCTGAAGATATTTTTTTCTCCTGTGAGGTATTTACCATGTACAAAGCAAATTGCTGGGCTTACCGCATTTAGCCTGACATTTCTTTTTTAACATTTTAAAAAGTGCTGCATAATACATTTAAAGGGTTTACAGATATGAATAGATACGTGCATTCTTAGAGGCAACCACAAGGTAGCATGGTTTTCATAAAGAAACTGCCACTTCTTTCTTTAATTAGTTCAGAGAAAAAATTATACCTGAAGTTCTACCAGAGTCCCTCCAATAAAACAGGGCGATGAGCACGGGAGAGCCTGTTGATGCTGCTTTGTGTTTTACCCGCGCTCTGAGCTGTCTCTTGGAAGTGTTCAAGTTGCATTCCTCACACGGCTCAGATCTGTTGCATACCTGTGTCACAGTCTGTCTCCTCACGCATCTACCAGTAGGAATGGAAAAACCTGATTTGTGCCTTTTTTTTTTTTTTTAATAGCTCTATTTTACCAACTAAAAATCCTTTAGGTTTGTAATTTGATTAAGCCTCCATTAGGACGTTGCTCTACCTGAGGTACTGGTTATTCTCATGGAGATAGAAATGAAAATGTATTTATTCTTACAGTCTTAAAATGGTTAGGGAATAGCAATTATTTCCCAATGGAATGACATACTGTTAGGCCCTGGATTGTGTTGATAGATGATTTGGTTTTTTGTCTTTAAAAATAATTCATATAGGTGGGAATATGGGTTTATAAAAAGGCCTGAATGCATGTGTGTATATGCCTGCACGTATATGTTTATTTATTTATTTCTGTTAAGTCCAACAGCAACAATGATAGCTGCCAACCAAACCCTAATTTACTGTCACCACAAACCCTAAATAGCATTCATTTACTAGTAAAGCCTAATGGCATACATGATGGTTTGCCAGATTTGTGGCCTTTGTGAGGCTTATAAGCAGGACTGACTTGGGAAGATCATAAAACTTAATGAACTTCTCGACTGCAGGAGGTGTCCGCAGGGGAAGAGAAAGGCCTGCTTGGCTGGTTGGGCTGGTTGAACTATTTTTTATGTCTAAAGAGAGAGGAGGAAAATGTTCATTAAGAACATTCTCCCCTTATGCAGAATTTTGTTCTAAAGAATGGGGGGAAAAATATAAACTGATCTGAATCCCAGACAAATAGTGACGTTAACTATAGGGTTAATTTCTCACTGTTCCCCATGTAAGCTAAAACCTTTATTTTTATTGCTACAACTGTAAATAGCCATATGATGCCATTCTGATGATTAAAGGGCTGTATCTTGCCCTTACTTGCTGCAGAGCTCCTTATTGATGAAAATGGCCCAACTCTTTTAGGAACGCCCCTTGTCAATATGCTGCAAAATCTGTAAACTGCCTGTTAGGTAACTCGCTGGAGAAGGACTTGCTCCTTGCCTGGTCTGCCAGTAGGATTGGCAAATGTTAACCCCTTTCTTCACTGTGTTTAGCTAAAAATCGTGTTGCAGGACTCTTGCCTTGCCTTAACACAAATTTTAACTTTCCAGTGTTTGTAAACTGTCATTTAGTGCCAACAACTTGCAATTATAAAGAATAACACACAGTGCTAGGAGTCCTGTCTGAATGTGAAAGGATTCAAATGGAACAATGAAATGGCACTGAGAGCATGCATACATACATATATATATGTGTGTGTATGTATGCATGTTAGCTGAATTCTAAAATCCAGCTGCGATGTTACTGCTATTTGGTTTAGCCAGTTTTAATATTTGTGTGCAGTCCTGGTGGGTTTTTTCCAAGCTGCTAAATCCATAGTTTTGATTTAGCCTGGCTACATAAGGAAGTAAGCATTGTGTGTTTATGTGCGTACCTCTTCAGTTTAAATTGTTTAGCTTTTGTTTCCTTTCTTGTGCTTCAGAACCCAAGATTTTTCACTGAACCATTGATTATGCTTTTTGAATGGTGTTTTTTTTTTTAATTGTCGGCAAATGTATTACAAATGATGACATGCAGTAGAATGTTGGGTCATTTACATTGTCCTTATGGCAATGGCATGGCTTTTCTTCATAAATGTCCTGCTAGGAAAATATAAATTGAATTAAGTGTCTTGATTGTCTTTTGGTCATCTGTTTCAAACACATTCATTATCAACATCCCATTTTCTTTGGTGGGTTTCTATCGGGGTGCTTCTCTGGTTAAGAAAACAGGCGGCTTTCGTGATTATTTTCATTAGAGAAATTCATGATACTTCGTCTTGCAGAACCTGTAACTACGCCATACCGTTAGACCTTAACCATTGTTAGTGCTCTATTTAAATAACAATCTTCACGTTGATTATCACCATCAGTGTTTCCAGATCTTTTTATTGTGTTTTTTTTTTTTTCCCTTCTCCGTAGAGAATAAATTTGGACCGACTTGTCAATACTAATTTAACTAGGAGCAGGGATTTATTTTATTTTATAGCTATTTTTCCTGGCCTTCATTTTATTCCTGAATTCAACACATTTGCTTATCTGAAAATATGAAATTATGTGAGATACTGTGTGGTGTATTTTAGGATACTTGTTATAAGTTAAGGAATTTTTGTGTTCAGAGATAAATTATTATAACAGTATGTAGTGAATGCAAAGGAGTTGTGGTTTTTTTTTCCTACAGGATTTAACACATTTATCAAGCTCTATTCCTACAGCTTTCAATGAAAAAGTTGTACGATATGGATATTATGCTGTCTTTTTTCAATTTAAATATTGATTTGTGTGAAACATTAATATAATGATATTTGCAGTCTACCGTAGACAAATATAAGCAGAATTAGACATACTAAATTGTTACAAATGTACGCAATATTTAAATACATATGAAGGCTATATTAATAATCATGGAGTAGAGCGGGAGAGAGTCCGGTGTGTATCTGTCCTCAGTTTTCAGGCTGATTTTCAATTCCTTGCACATCACGCATCTGACGGTTGGATGAATATTTTTATGAATAGCAGGAATGAATACTGAATCTGTGTAGTGGCGAGTCCAGATCAGCAGAGCCCCGAGCGGAGTTTTGCCGTCCTGGTATCATTGGTAGAATTAGATGTAGCTGTTTGTATTCCATGAATTGACACCCTGAGAAGAATGCTTTGTTTGTTTTCTCAGCAGTCATGTTTAATGCTATTCGCTTATCAAGGTGATCAGCATGGTTCAGATAACACACGCCTGACACAGCCTGCCTTTTTTCACCATCATGTTGACCTTTTGTCACATTTGCTTTTCTCTGGTAGGCAATTCATGTCTTTAAGTATGAATGGAGTAAATAATTCACATCAATATTTAATATAAATTATTAAAGTTTCTGTCAGCTCTTATAGTTCATGCTTTTATAAAGTTGGAGTAGTTCATCAGCCAAACAGATGAATTGTGCTTCTCAGCTGGACATTAGAGTTCCTCCATAATGCTGCCTTTACAGTGGAAGTAAACAGGGAATTAAATAGGAAAGGAAATGAAGCCTGATACTTGAGCGCTGTATATTTTTCAATAATGCACATTCTTTAGGAAGGCTCAAAGTATAAGATAAATACCCATCATAATTTATTTTGGTATTCCCATACTTTCCCCTCCTCCTCCCCCCCCCCCCCCCCCCCCCCCCATGCTGCAAACAGAAATATTGTAAACCCCACTGACCCCAGCATTTTCTTCTACTCTTTGTTATTAGCCTTGTGTAGTGCTCCAGCCCCCTTCTTGGGTTTAGTGGGTGGGTGTACAAGTGTTGGGGTTTGTTTTTTTTTCCTCTTAATGCTCTTCTTCTGTATTTAAAGATTGACAGGGAGCACTAAGATGATGAAGTTTCAGGGTTTTTTAGTCTTTGTTTATAAATCATGGTTTATATTTTGCAAAGTGACCTGCGATTGAAAGTAGATCCTGAAAATATTTTTCAAAGAAGAAATGCTCTGATGTCTGACTGCAACAGCTTAATGTGTTTATCGCTTCAGGAATGGGAAAAACAGAGCATGTTTTGCATAAAAGCATATAGTAAAAATCATTATGCACTTTAATTTTATGCTATTTTAGGTATTGCAGTTAAAATTCTTTTGTTAACGATCAGTTCCATGCGTGTTGCACAGTCATAGGAACTTGTAGCAATATGTGAATCACTGAATATCGTGCGTCCTACAAATCAATCACTTGGGAAGGGGGGTGGGTTTGTATCATGTGTTTACAGGTCAAAACCTTTTGCTATAGTTAAGCCATGCATCAACATTTAAAGCTAATCTCTCATTCCTCATTGTCCAGCAGGTGGCTTTTTCATGTATTATTTAATTTTTCATTATTTATTGTGAGGGGAAAATGGAATTTAATGTTATCCCGATAGCATTTTTAAGAAGAACAGCGTTTTTTCAGTGTGTCCTGGTGGGGATGGTGGGGTCAATGGAAGCATCTAGGGATCTTCAAGTATACAACCTAAATTAAGATTCTAAACAGGCATTACAGATGCTGGTAACTTTGGCAATTATCATTTTGTTTGGTGAACAGTAGTAAAACAGTGTGCGGTAAAAGTGTTTAGAGAGAGAGGATAAATAAATTGAACAGTTTTGCAATGCAAAGTGGTTTGTGGTGTTTTTGAGGATTTCTTGGCTCTTGCTTAACTGCTATTGTGAAGCCTGGAGCAGATTTTCCCATTGCTAATGCCCTAGAAGTATTAATTCACTTTGATATGCTAATTAGAGGGCATTATGCAAGAAATGAGATTAAGTGGCAGCATGAAGCCATTTGCCTGTCAGTAAATTGAGAGCTTTAGCATCAGGAGGAGCTTTGTTTTTTCTGAGTTTCTCTTGGTTTTGCATATAAATAAAATTGATTGAAAGGTCTAGAGAAGCTTCTAGAACATTGGTGGTTCTTTTTCTCCTTCTATGATTATTTAAACTTCATGTTAAAGCCTTTCTCTGAATATTAATTGATCTAATGGGAGATACTGAACATGAAGAATTTCATTGTATTCTCAGTTACTGTATCTTAACAAAAGGAAACTATTAGAATTCTTTGTGTCATCTGATTTTTGTGGTATTATTTTAGATATATCTTACAGCTTTGTATTCTAACCTCTCTGACTGTTAACTGCTCCTGCACTGGGAGCTGTACATGCATGGAGGTATTTTTGCCAGTTCTGCTGGTTTTGGGGTTGGGATAATGAGGGCCCAAACAACCCAAGTCAGATGGTCGGCTTGGATTCCTGGCTGGCAGGGCCTTGGACATTTATCACCCCTGCTCACTCACAGCATTTCCCATCATTTCTTATGTAAATCACACGTATATTTTCCTTCATGTAGGAAGGAAGGGGTTGTAATACTGACCATAGATTTTATTCAACTGCCAGAAATTGTGTTAAAGTAACATTAAGGGATTGACTTACAGCCATAAGAGCGAGGAAATTTGGAGTTAATAGTTAAACTCTGCCCTTAACTCAACTCATTGAACCTATTTATTAGAGCATATATGATACGTAAGATCGCTGTGCTGAGACCTCTGCAGCACTAGGAGGCTGCAGGATGACTCAAAGACAAGAGTTTCCTCCTTTTTATTTTTTTTGTGTGTGTCTGTGGTTTTTATTCAGCCTCGGAGTTGCTTTACTACAGTTTTGTGGTTTAGTTTTCTTTTTATAATACTGTGTAAATATAAATCAGAGAAGTAATTCTGGAAATTGAACAAAAACTTATCAAAATATAAACCCAGCACATACCCGACCCAAACCTCTCTAGTCCTCTTTGCCTGAGCGCCTGCAGAGTGTTTGCTGTTTGCATGCCCATCTCCTCCACAGATCATTGTCGCAAAGTCAATCAGGGGAGTAGTGTGAGAGTGACAGTGCTTGTTATGAGCCCCAATAGTTATTTAAAAGAAAGGAAAGAGGATAAAAAAGTGCCCCAGAGCTCCGTGCGGGGGCTGTTCATGCTAGATGCACATCCTCGCCCTGATCCTGGCAGCTGAAGTCTCTCACTGTTGGGACATTTTTAACATGAACCACATGAGACACAAACCACCACGGTTTCCTCGAAGCCACAGGGGTTTTCACGCCAGCGCAGGACAAGTGCCGCATGCGCTGCAGGTCCCTGCCCACTGTCCCCTGCCCTCGCCACCTGTGGAAGCTGCTGGCACTTTCCATTCACTTTCCCTGCTCTTCGTCAACAAAGAGTCCATAGCATGGTGTTCATGGAAAGCATAATGGCCTGGGTTGTCCTTAGTTCTCAAGGGCTTTTGCATCAGTTGGCCAGAGAATCTGACCAGGACTTAATAACCCCAAAACTTTAGTTATCATAGTGAACCTTGTTGATTCTGGGAACAAAACATGCACCTGAAACTGCAAAACCAGTTCTCACTGAAAGCAAAAGGAAACATCCCTGGTCTCCACATGCTCATTTTGAGTTTCAGATTCTTGAACAAAAGAGCCAAATAATGAACATGGTCTTTGGCCAACCTCAACTTTCCCAGTACTGGTAGACCCCCAAGGGTGTGTTTTGGGAAGGGGGTGCTGGAAGTGAAAGCTTGGCATTCCTGGGTGTGTTTGAATCCTGATGCTGCTGCTGATCTCAGGACTCCTGCTCATGTGAGGAGAGATGTGATGACCTAGGTGGGATCAAACTCAGGGCTCAGTCTCCCCACCTCACTGAGGTGAATGCAAGAGTTCACTTTTCCTATCTTTAAAATGGGAATGTTATTAATTATTAGTTTTTTTTTTTTTGTGAAAATTATGTTCATTTGGTGCTGTGTGTTGAATATTTTTGTCAAGTATTTGGTGTAATTAAAATTGTTACCAAAGAAGTAATCTATTAGCGCTATTTACAGTATCCACCTTATTCCAGTCACGGTGAGCCTAAGTGGAGGCTTACCTCCTGGCAATGAAGAGATTAGGCTTTCCTTAGAGTTCTACTTCTCTTGGCTTTAATTAGGAATGTTTGCTTTTTTAATTCATGGTTAGACCTCTAGCAAAAGGGTATCGGGGTTGTCTGACTTGGTCATTAGTTTGCTTAGTACTGAAAGAGACCGTTTGCTCACTGTAGAGGGGGATCACTGCTTTTCTTTAGTGATAGCTGTTCACAGGCAGGGTGGCACACATGAAAGGGTATTTAAAGCACGCTTTCAGATATTTGTTGATTAAAGAAGGAAGTGTGCTTTCAGTGAGGTTTGTAATTACAGAACACCCAAATGTTTGCTTATTTTCTTTCATGTGAGATCCTGGTAGCGTGATTAACTG